>NC_080714.1:13814258-13839258 GCF_019097595.1 Hemibagrus wyckioides | reverse complement strand
ACTCAGCCATCGTCTCCTTCACTCTGATCTTAAATAGCAACAAAAGCATCACACACCCCTGTAACCCATGCAGGGGGAATGGCCACACTTCAGAGATGCTGTTGTGAAGCTGTAGAGACGGTGTGTGTGGAACAGAGGGGTAATAGTTACCTTCAAGTCACATTCCAGTATGTAGGCTTGTTTCACAGGCTACTAACACATCCGTACAGCCTCCATCATTAACCTATACTGTCACGGAAACACACACACACACACACAGAGCCTTATTGGCACCTTCCAAAACATAAATATATGCCCCTAGATTTCAAATGCACATAATCTGATTCATATTTCACACAGTTCAGGATTTGCTTGAGAGTCATTTTGGCTTCAGCATCTCTCACCCTATTCATTCATCTAACTCTTTTATTCTTTCACAATCAGCTGCTGTGTACAGAGTACAAAGAGAGACAGGCTTGAAGCAGATTACAGACAGTTGCAGTGCTCCTCACAAAGTTGACATTTATTAATGAACTGCTCATTAAAATGAAAAATCTACAGCAAATTATTGGCTAAATTGGCCTATACTGTACAGCTGTTGTCTTTTTCACATTATGATAGCTGATATACTTTACTATCAATAGAAGTCTAAGAGCAGTTGTTTGAGAAATCAATAGACATATATTTTTCTAGATGATGCAAATGAAACTCTAAATCTGTTTAATCCATTGTTTAGGATAATAGATTCCTTTTTCAGAGGAAAGAGTTTGTGGTTTTGTGTTGATACCACCACTGAGAAACTTTTACTGTATTGCTTCAGTGTTCAGCAGCTTTGGGAATGCATTTGAGAAAGTTGTTTTAGTATATATATATATAAGTTTTTTCAAATCTTCTAGTGTAAAAAAAAATTATAGCATTTTTATAGTTTATTGGTTCATCTTCAGTAACTGCTTTATCATGGCCAGGGTTGTGGTGGGTCCAGAGACTTTTTACAGGAACACTGGACATCAGGCAGGAATAACAGCACACCACTTTGATTAAGATCCTACATGATGGCATTTTTGGGTGGTGGGAGGAACCTGTTGCAGATGCAGAAACTTGATGAAAGCAAGGACCCTGGAGCTATGAGGTGCTTCATGCTACCCACCACCATACCATTTTTTATAGAGTTGTTTTTTATATAGATGTTATATAGTAGGCAGGAAACATGTTAAAATGTCAGTGCAAATTGTATATATTCTATAGATGTAATGTGTATTTAAAAAAAGTGCAAAACCTTTGAGTATTAAACTACAGTCTGCAGTTTGAGACACAGCTCAGGACTGGAGTTTTAGGGCACCTGGCCTAATGTCTCTAATGACAAAAGTGCCCTCTTTTGGTATAAAAGTGTGCTGCAGTCCTTCATTTCCATCCTCCATTCCAAACTGCATCCTGACTAGAGCAGTGGGAGTGTGATGGAGTCCTGTAGGTGAGGATTACTGTGATAAACTGTGAAACAAACTCTCTAATGGGTAAAAGATCATAGAACTGAGTAGACATTCTGATCATGCGGGTGAAAAAAACACTTTCCTCAGTCCTCACTAGGCTACTATGTGTGTTCATGTGTATGAAAGCTGTGTGGCACAGAGCAGGACTGACAGGAAGGGCGTGACTCCAGTTTTACTGAATGTGGTTAGGCACAGCAGCAGGGTTCACTGCACCTCACTTCTACTCTGTTTATCCACTTTGGAAAAAAGAGGGGGAGGAATGAACGAAGGATGAATGAGTGTTCTTTATTCTCGTCTTCACCCCTCCCCTTTCCTCTGGTTAAATTGCTTCCTTGCCTTCCCTACCTTTCTCTGCCCATTTTCTCTCCCTAGCTCTCTCCTTCTCTCGTCTTCTTTTTCTTTTGTCCTTCTGCTTTCTCTGAGTTCTACATGAGAATTCCTCTGCCCGCCTGTCTGAACAAGCAAAAGGTGCTGCAGGCCAGAGGACACACACAGAAACAGGGAGAAAGAGGAAAGGAAGAACAGAGAGGAGTTAAAGAGACCAAATGATATAGAAGTGTAGCAGGTCTGAGAAACAGTTCTGGAGACTTTCCCATACTCTGTTTGTGTGGCGCGTGGGTTGAGGGTGCCGGACTGGGATGGATGCCATTATGCTACAAGAGAAGCTGGTGGAGAAACTGCTGTGTGCCCGAAGCAGGACTACTCGCCAAAAGGTTGAGTTTGTGTGGTGTGTGTGTGTGTGTGTGGCTAATATTATATATATGTATTGTAAATGTGTGCTTTATCTCTACATTCAGCATTCAGTGAAAGCCATTATAATACAGTAAAAATTTTACTTTATAAATGTGTTACATTGAGAGGAAGCTGAACTGAGAGTTTAAAAGTTGGGAAATTTGAGTGATCTTTATTATTAATACAGCAAGTGTATTTCTCTTATTATCATCCCTCTCACATTCACAGTCAAATTGTGTGTGTGTGTATGTGTGTGTTTGTGAGATAGCGAGAGAGAGAGAGAGAGAGAGAGTGTATGAGTGATGGAGTAGATACAAGGCCACTGTGGGGAACTTTTCAGTAGCCCACAGAGACAGCGGAAATGTTTATTATAAGTTATGAGGCGTGCTGGCAGACTGAGCAGTTTGGCCAGTCTGGGAGTGTGTTTTTTGAAAAGAGCTATTCAGCCACATTCAATAGAACATTTTCTGTTTGTGTGTGTGTGTGTTTGTGTGTGGGGGGGTGATCCAGAATTTGCACGTCTGCTTCCTACTGTGATGTCTTGACTATTGGCAAAACTAAGCCTTGATTTTCTTTTGATTTCATAATCTGTATCCTTCACATTCCCTATTTGTTTGTATGGACATGTTGAGCTCTTCTCTGAAAACAGCCACGAATTGAAGGCTTCAGTTTTCTTCACAGTGGTGTCCAATTTATTCTAGCACTATTCAGTCCTTTTGTGAGCAACCCTTTGCTGTTGAGGAGGCTCAGAACGATAAAGTCTACAAGCTGTGGTGTATGTCAATTTCACAGTGCTGTCTTTTAAAAGCTGCTGTCTCTGCTGTTTGTGTCTCTCAGGATAAGCAGTATGTAGGCTTTGCGACGCTCCCTAACCAGGTCCACAGGAAGTCTGTGAAAAAAGGCTTTGATTTCACACTCATGGTAGCAGGTTAGTAACCGTCCCAACAACTGACATCACTGTCAACTGTCATTTCCCCTGCAGTTAGTCATGACAAGTATGTGCATGCTTACTTTAATCAATTATTCTGTGTGTGTGTGTGTTTCAGGTGAATCTGGTTTAGGCAAGTCTACTCTAGTAAACAGCCTTTTCCTCACAGACCTCTACAAGGACAGAAAACTTTTAAATGCAGAAGGTAAAAACCTCATATGGCATGTTTGATATCTATCATTAGCAATTTATTGGGTAAAGTAATAAAGCAATATTACATATTTGTTTATATCACCCAGTTTGTTTCAGTCATACACTGATAGCACACATATTTCTGCTCTCCTGCTCTTTATGATTTGAACTGTGTTTATCAGCTATATATATATATATATATATATATATATATATATATGTATATATATGTATATATAGTGCAATATATACTGTATATATATAGTGCAATCAAGGTAGCATACTGACTTTAACTGTGATTTAAAATACAAGCCAAATGTGTAATTTTCAGTTCTTGGTTGCACTCACAAAAGATGGAGACACAGGATGTATAAATTATAAACTTTGTTCCAATATTCGATAGGGTTAAAATAGAAAAGACAGATCTATAGCTCATTAATGAAACATTTGCTGCCTCTCTATCATTTTGATTTATGCTACACAATATGTTGTTTTTTTTAATTTTGTACATTTGAGTTTCAGAACAGAACTTGGACATTTCAATTAAAGCCTTGGAAACTTTGCACCAGACCAATGAATAAGAATGCCCTTAGAAGTACAACATATTGCTTATAAAATAGTAAACATATACAGACTATTTTCCTTCACCAATTTACTGTTTCATCACAGTCAAATGTTCAGTTTCAGTAGAACCAAACCATGTTAGAATATACAGTATACAGTCATTTTTGATATGCTACTGGAGTTTACTGATGCCTTAAATGACTGAATACTCTTTCCAAGCTTGTTTATTGGTTTAAAACATCAGAAACCTGGTAGATCTTTAAAACTTGTGTAATCGTGCAAGATTTCTTCCATGGCAGTCATCAAACACATTCACTGTAATAGATTGAATTCAGTGTGTCTGCTCATAACTCAGTATTACATTTATAAAGGTCATTGAAATCAATTTCAGTTTTCCCTTTGTCAGTGACATAAAAAAGTATTCCTAATTCTGGAAATTTTAGAACATATTTTTAGCAGCTTCCAACAACCTGCAATAAGATGATTAGTGTAACTAACTAACTTCTCACAGCTTGTTTTCTTTGTTACAGAAGGGAAGGTAGAGAAAACTTTCATCTATAGATAGAGATATTTAGTCCATTAAAATAAACCTGTATGAATTTGTAGGACAAATGAATTTAGACCTATATTTGATTGTAACTAAATAGAGGAATTAAAATATGACAATAATTTAATAAGAGCCAGGATTTCTACAGTAACATACACTTGTGTTTAGAATTTTAAGCTTGGCTTCTGAAGATTGGGATATGTTTGTATGATTGGGAAAGGCTGTGTTTATCATGTTTCTTTTTATTTTCTCCTTTTCTCTCAGAGCGTATTAATCAGACAGTGGAGATCACCAAACACACCGTGGATATAGAGGAGAAGGGTGTAAAACTCAAACTCACCATTGTAGACACACCAGGATTTGGAGATGCAGTGAACAATAATGAATGGTAAGAACTTGACAAATTCAGTATGCATCACCTCACAGCTCTAAGGTCAGCAGTTCAATCCTCAATTCTGATTACAGTCTGTGTGGAGTTTCATATGTTCTCCTCGTATCAGCGGTGGTCTCCTCTGCTTTCTCCTCACACCACCCAAAAACATGCCACTAAGTAAATTGGCTATGCTAAATTTCCCCTTAGTGTCAATATGTGCCTGTGACAGATTGGTGTGTGTCTGTCTTGCACCCAGGATCCAGTTTCTCCCAACCCTGACCAGGATGAAGCTGTTTTTGAAGAGGGATGAATATTTATTACCAGTCTGTTATTTCTGATATTGTGTGTGTGTGTGTGTGTGTGTATTCCACAGTTGGAAGCCCATCACTGACTACATTGATCAGCAGTTTGAGCAATATTTCAGGGATGAAAGTGGACTCAACAGGAAGAACATATTGGATAACCGAGTGCACTGCTGTCTTTATTTCATTCCTCCATTTGGACATGGGTGTGTAACATGCTCTGTGTGTGTGTGTTTGGCACAGTTTGCCCATTATGTGGACAACTGACCATCACATATCTCCCCAAAAGTGCAACATTATAAATGTATAAAATTCCCCTATGCATAATGTGAAGCCTATGAAGACATGATGAGTCAAGGTTGGAGTGAAAGATCTGCACAGAGTCCTGACCTTAACCCCACTCAATACCTTTGTGTGAACACTGACTGCACCCCAGGCCTCCTCACCTAAAATCAGTACCTTATTAATGCTCTTGTGGCTGAATAAGTAGAAATGCCCACAGCCATGCTCCAAAATCTAATGAAAGCCTTCCAAGAAGAGTGGAGGTTATTATGACAGCAAACGGGGGACTAAGCCTGGATAGAAATGTTCAAAAATTGCATATGGGTGTGATGCTCAGATGTCCACAAAGCCATACAGTGTATATACAGAGATATCCCTGGAGAATTAAAGATCTGCCTGGGAATTTGTGTGTGTGTGTGTGTGTGTGGGTGTGGGTGTGGGTGTGTGTGTGTTATTTTCAGTTTGAGGCCGGTGGATGTGGAGTTCATGAAAGCACTGCATGAGAAAGTGAACATTATTCCTCTCATTGCCAAAGCAGACTGTCTCACTCCAAGTGAGATAAAGAAGCTAAAGGACCGGGTGAGTACACAAAATCTCGTTTCATCCTGTACTACAACTACACTGTTCTTTTCAGGGTATGCTGCTAAACTCAGGTTATCACTTCACTTCTATTGCGTAGGTACGAGATGAGATTGAGCGCTTTGGGATTAAAGTGTACCAGTTTCCAGAGTGTGACTCTGATGAAGATGAGGAGTTTAAACAGATGGACAAAGAGCTGAAGGTCAGATGCAACGTATAAAGTTCTGTCTATCCCAACAGCAGTTATGGCATTAAAGGGTGGAGACATCATATTTTTTGATTTTTAGACTAAGGAATTTCATCAATGATGAGAAAATGTGGATCCACTGCAAATTCATAGCTAGCATTAGGCATGAGGTTAGACACAGCTTTGTAGTGAGCTAAAAGCTGCCAGTGAAATCAATATTTACTCAACTCAAATACAGCCTGGATACATTTCCAACAAAAAATCCTTTCATTGGTTATTTCATTAGCAGCAGCTTACAAAATATACATTTTAAAGAATACACTCTTTTATAGCATTTGGCAAACACCCTTCTCCAGAGTGACTTACCTTTTATTTCATTTTACACAACTTATCAGTTGAGGGTTAAGGGCTTTGCTTAGGGGCCCAGCAGTGGCAGCTTGGTGGGCCTGGGACTCACAACCTTCTAATCACTAGTCCAACACCTTAACCACTGAGCTACCACATCCCATATTTCCTGCCATTAACACGTAAAATGCTTCTCCCTTCATTCCCCAAAAATGTACTTTTTGTGGAACAATTTTTGGCCCAATTCTCACAGCTAAGTAAATTCACAACAGCCTTCACAGCTAAATTTTGGCTCCTCTTGCTCTACTTATAATCTGTGTCAAACTCACACTACTATGAATGACCAGCTGTATCCATATTACAGAATCTGCTAAATTCACTTAATGAATATTAACCAATCAAGAGTCTATTTATGTATATAAATGACTTATTGGTGTGCATGTTTTAAAAATTTGTAGGAGTGTACCCCCTTCGCTGTGATTGGCAGTAATACAGTGGTGGAGGCAAGAGGTCAAAGAGTGCGAGGTCGCCTCTACCCTTGGGGCATTGTCGAAGGTGAGGTGTGTATGTGTTTATAATTAGATATGACACAATAGAGGGTAATTATGGACATATTTTATGAAATAAATTATTTGTGTAGGAATCTTGCGGTTAAATTACCTTATAAGTAACTTATAAACTATGTGTATATGTTGTGTCAGATGAAAGCTTTTCCGTGTTTGATTCCTGATGTTTTGTGTTTCCTGCAGTGGAGAACCAGTCTCACTGTGACTTTGTGAAGTTGAGAAACATGCTGATTCGCTCTCACATGCACGACCTGAAAGATGTGACTTGTGATGTCCACTATGAGAACTACAGAGCCCAGTGCATTCAGGAGATGACCAGGTTTGTTGTGTTTGTGTGATTTACTTTTCTCACTATTTTTCTCACTCTTGCATTTCTGCATTTCTGCATTTCTCACTCATGTAGTTAATAGTACACTGTAGTTACTAGTAAATTTAAGCAGCTTAGTGGCTTGTGCTTACACTTGTTTAATCCTTTTTGAAGTTGACTTTTTACTTAGCTGTCAGTGCTGGTTAATTTGAAATGATTGGCATTGTTACAATTAATACATTTAAAGCCGCCCTGGAGAGAATCCAGATTGAAGACTCTTATGGATTTCTCCTTCTTTAAAACCGATGGCAGGACCTGAGGCTCTGAGAACTCTGAGACTGCAAAACATTTGTGTTTGTTGAACCATTTGTATTGATATGTTTAGCTCATCATCTTGTAAAAGTTCCTTCAGAACCTCCAGGAGAGGCAAACAGTTTTAAGGTTGAAATATCTTGGTGCTTAGCAGACTTAATCTTCACACAACCCCCTGAACACAGTCCCAAACATCACTAAGCCACTGGCATATTTTCCAGCTTGTCCTTGTATTGCATGCTGTCCCTTTTTGTCACCAAACTAATGAAAATGATTTAATGACGATGTTTTTTGCAAAGATAACCAGTTTCTCTACTTCACTAAACTGAATTAGTGTATGTAAGTATGTATTATAGTATTTATAAGTTATAAAGTCGCACACAGGGTGTTTTTTTTTTTTAAGGGTGTCACATAATTCTGCCATGCATTGTATAAAGTAGAGTTGTGTATGTGTTTTGCAGTAAACTTGCACAGGACAACCGTATGGACAGTCCTATTCCCATTCTCCCGTTGCCCACTCCAGACGCAGAAACAGAGAGACTCATCAAGATGAAGGACGAGGAGGTGAGGCTTAAATCATAATCACAATAAACATGAACTAAACTGAAGTGTAAACTGATTTAACAGGAGACTAATCCTCTTGTGTTGACTCTGTGTGTGTGTGTGTGTGTATGTGTGTGTGTGTGTGTGTGTGTGTGCGTGCAGCTGAAAAGAATGCAGGAGATGCTGCAGAAGATGCAGCAACAGATGCACGAGAAAGACCAGTGATGATCACACACACAGAGAGTCGTACACATAATCAAACATGCACAGAAATGTACACAAGTCACTTCATATGTTATACTCTATTCTGTCACTTGAGTGATAATGGAAGCGTAAAGTAAACGTGCAAATTACAACGTGACACACTCAATGATAAACTATACTGTATATTTCCAAAACAGTTTGCTTGGTGCTTTGGAGCTCTTGCCTACCAAGTACAAATGTGAAGCATTTATTTAATATTTCTTGTGTTTATGCCCATGTGAGTGAAGCTAACATTGGTAATATTATGTATAATTAATTTAAATGAAACCTACTTTTAGATGTATCTAATTTATATGTACTTGATTTTAATGCTTAGCTAGAATGCGCATAAATTGTTTTGTAGTGGCATTTTAGCCAAAGTGTTGGTTTGAATCTGGGCTCTGACTGTGTGTGTGTGTGTGTGTGTGTGTGTGTGTGTGTGTGTGTGTGTGTGTGTGTGAAACTACATGTTTCTTTAATAGCAGACTAGGATTTTTATAGTGCTAGTTCTCGGTGAGTGTGGAGTTGCCATGCAGGTTACTGTTATAAATAAATAAATAAATAAATAAATAAATAAATAAATAAATATGCGTAATTCAGACTGGTTTGTGTCTGGTTCTTTGTTTATTACCAGAATTACATGTCTAAGCACTGGATTATAAAATTGTGTAGTTCTCTTTAGTACTTTAGTGCCTCACTTCCTGTGTGATCTTCCTGAGGGGGTGGAGTGAATATGTGTGCATGTGTGTGTGTGCATGTGTGTGTGTGTGCATGTGTGTATTTAGGCTACTTTATCAGTGTGACCCAGCTGTGTCTCTAAAACACTGCTGTTATTGCAAGAGCGGACACCATCCTTCTGTTGGGCCCCTCTTACACAGAGAAGATATTTATATACTGGTAAGACACTCTGTTTATTTTCATATATACTCACACCTGTATGTTCAATATTCATTTTCACTAAAGTATTGCACAGTAACTTCTTTTTTTTTTTTTTTTTAACTTTTTTTCTCCATTGTATAGGAGGAATTGTATAGTTTAATAACTGCACTAATAATGGTGAACTAGCTAGAGTTATCACCTCCTACTGCTCATTAGGTTCATTCTTTCAGTTATTTATCTTAAATCATATGTGTGGCAGTTTGGGAAAACCCTCTGCATGGTAGGAGCTTGACACTTTCATCTATAAAAAGAAATAGTTTCCCCATAGTTTATCCAAAACAAAATGTGTTCCCTTCTGCACATCAGAAGTAAAATTTTAGTATTTTAAAATTTGGTTTCATCTAAAAGTGAAAAGATTTCATTTCAATTCCAAAAAAAAAATCAAACAAAAAATCTTTACAAAGAAAATGATTTCTCACTGCTTCTCAATAATAGTGATAATTCACTCATCATTTCTCAGCTATGAACCAGAGCGTCTTCACTGTCTCTTTACTTGTTCATGCTAGCATCAGTGGGGAAATAATCATTTTATAATGTCAAAATCTTAATCATGCAATTACATAAAAATTATGCAATTCATTTGGCAAAGGAAAGAATAAAAAAAAAACAGGCAAAAATTTGCTACATCATCCATTCAACTGCTCATCTCCTGTTTCCGGCTCTTTATCTTTGCTTCTCATGCTGAATTGCTTTCCTCTTTTCCAAGTATATTAGAACAAGCACTATCTTAGACAACCTTACAATAATGAGTTTATTGTTCCAGTGAGATCAGTGAGATGGTGAAATGTTTTGGTTAACTGGTGATATAGCAGCCATCGTTTCTCTAACACAGGCATATTACAGTCTCATTATTACATGCCTCTTTCCCACTCTGTTTTCTCTCCTCTCTCTCCCATGCAGTGCGTGCTGGTATGGAGTGTGTGTTATTTGGCCTGCTGGTTCTCGTCTATATGCTGGGAGCTGATGTAGGTGAAGCTGAGGCTGTATGTCCTCAGGGATGTTTCTGTGCAGGTGCCTTGGTGGACTGTAGCAGGCGTAGCCTCACCACCGCAACGCTGCCTTCATCTTTCCCTGAGAGCACCACTGAGCTTTGGCTCCATGATAATCAGCTCACAGCACTGCCCGCTGGACTGTTGGACAACATGCAGGCATTGCGAGTGGTCACGCTGCATGGAAATCCGTGGGAGTGCGATTGTGCCGTGCTCTATCTGAGGGGATGGCTGTTAAAACAGAACAATGTTGCTTTGATAAGGCAAGTGGCAAAAAACTGCTGTAATACATTAAAATGCTCAGAATGCATACTTAGCCTGAATTAACAACTCATTTATGTTCAGGTTATTTATTTGGTTTTGCATGTTATTTCATGATCATTTGCTTCAGCTGTAAGTATTACAAAATTTAGAAAGTGATCTCTGAAGCTACAAATAACTGATTAATTAATGGTATTTAATTAATACTAAGTATAAAAAGTCCATAAAGGCTGTTAAGGTATTTGCTCTGTGCTGTGCAACTTAAACAAACAGCAAAAAGTTATATGTGCTTTGACATTCTTTTATTTGTAAATGTAGACATCTCTCTGTCCTCTTGCAGAAATGTGAGCTGCATTTCTCCTCCTGAGCTGCAGGGGAGACAAGTGGCCTTACTGTCTGAGGAAGAGGTGCTTGACTCCTGTAATTATTGGCTGTGTGATATGGCCTTGGCCTCACAGATCAGCTTGTTCATCTTTGTACTGGTGCAGGCAATCCTCCTCGCTGTGGTGGTCTACTTCCTCCGCCGTTTCAACCAGTTGAGCTACGATGCACAGCGAGCAGCTGCAGAGAGCTTTCACAGCTGAGAGCCAATCCAAGAAACACTGGCTTGCTTTCACCACTGTTTTACTTGTCCTCATCAACAGCTTGTCACTATTTCCCTCAGGGAATCCCTGTTGCTATATTAAGGCATGTAACCTTTATCCAGCCAGGTGCAGGGGTATTGTATGAGTCATGAACAGAGATAGAGATAAAAGTGAAATAATCTGAGACTCCATGTGCTGATTCTGTTTGAAGGCATCCTGAACTGACACAATGTCTGGAATTAATGTGGCATCACAGGAATTTAGTTCTTCATGTCTGGAAGATCTGTGCATGTTAAAGTCATTCTGTCTGCCCTGTAATATTAGTACAACAATGCTGTTAAAATCATCAAATGATCAAAATATGCTCCAACACTGGTTACTGCTACTCTATATTCTCATAAGAGAAGTAATTAAGAGAAACTCTTTTCAGCCAGCATTACTACATCTGTACATATGCTTTTCACATTCACAGGTACATTCTTAAATAAAATTGCATTAGTGAATTGATTGTGCCACTCTCTATGAGGTACAATGAACTGTACAAGACCCATGAACAAATTCATCGCACCAGCTCCCTTAAAATAAAATTCTAATAAAACATTTAAGGATATTCGCTTGATAAATAATATATTTGCCTACTATAACAATGTAATAATACATGTGACTACCTAGCACTGTCAAAACATATCAACACAACCAACATAAAACCTGTTTTCCCCCAAGACTCAGAATTCCAGAACTGACTAGAAACTTTTGTAGCAGTGTTTAGAGTCTCTCTAAGTACAGTGTTAATACAGAATGCTCTCTTTGGCTACCAACTCAGTGTGACCAAATCTCTGGAGATTTCTGGAATGTGGGAGCAGAGTCTCCAGCACTCACTGTAGCTACTGATGAGAAGACGTTGATGACAGCATGTTGAAAACAGTAGTGAAATGAGCCAGTGAGAGACTTGAAATATGAAATAGCATTTGAAATGTTTGTGGCAGTCAGCAAATTCAGTTTTGGTGAAAACTATGAATTGTCCCATATGCAGTGTAAGCATTCACGCTGCAGTCGTACTGTATGCTCTTCATGAAATATGTCTGAAATGGAGCTTCTTTTCTTTCTTTCTTTCTTTCTTTCTTTCTTTCTTTCTTTCTTTCTTTTAAATAAAATCCTTTTTTTTTTTAATTTGGCTCTTTTACCATATCTGTCTTTCTGTGTGTGTGTGTGTGTGTGTGTGTTAGCTTCCCATACCTCACACTAATTTCAAAGAAAACAACTCTATAAATCTCTGTTGTTGTTTTTTTAATCTGTGTCTTTTGTCACATTTTTAAGTATCAGTCCAGTGAAGGTTAATGAATAGGAACATCCTTGATGGTCAATCAATAAACTTTCAATCAGCATCTTAGCTAGACACTATTACTATTTCTCAGAAAATGAAAAAATACACAAATTATAGATCTGTAAGATCTGTGGGAAAAAACCTTCCTTGTTCTCTTTGGTGTAGTGTCAGCTAGGTGTCAGCAGTCAAATGCTGTACACAGTGTGCTGGGATTTTAAGGAATCTTAACTGACACCTGACAAAAATTCATCTCAAAATAGAGAAGTTGCCCTGTCCAAGATGGCGGCACAGTTGACGTAGATGCCCGCAGATGACAGTTCGGGCAGGGACAATATTGACATCCAGTAAGAATGTCGGTAACAGCCTAGTCGTGAGTCCCATTAGAAAGATAGCAAGATTTTTCCTTCTAGTATAATTGCATACTATCTTGGGAAATTCCAGAAAGGCATAGTGTTTTGTTTTAAATTCTGGATTAATGACAAAAATTTTCACAAGAGTATAGTGTTAAAATTATTAGTACTAACAAGTGCAACGGTTTTCTCCGTGGAAGAAGGCGAAGCGGAACGCTTTGCCTGCGTGTGTGAGATGGACGGTTATATTAAGCAGTTGCACAGTGTTCCTGTTGATGCACATGTGAGTTTTCGTGTAATTGTGAATATTGTTAGAAGCGACAGTATTGTGAGAGCAGGAATTATATCTGTTTACCGTAAGATTGAGTGTGTTAGATAAAAAGTGCCGGCAAATGTGATCCCCGTGAGTTTACAAACTAACCGATTGGTGTGGCAGATTAGGTGTAAACACTGATATAGTATAATAACTGTTTCCTCACTGAGGTAGTACTTAACCTTTATACATTTTTACTCTGTGTCGGTATGCTTCTGTTGTAGTGGTATACTTAAAACCTGTTACTGCGGTATGTTATCTTAGATCTTTTATAGAAAGCAATTAAAAATGAATCAGTTAAAAAAAAAACAATCTTCTTGCACTTCTTGCTCCAGTGTAATCTGCAGGCATGGGGAAGCTGAGAAAGAAATACAACTGGAAGGCGAGGGAGCAAAACACAGCAGCTCCCAAACCTGCTGAAGACACGAAGAGTGAAGTGATGCTGGAGTTTGACAGTAAAGCTCTCACCAGATCTATTCTGCTTCTTTTTGTATACAATACTCTGTAGACCTGATTAATAGTAGTGGTGTGTTGAAGTAATACACTAGCTAATCACATGTGTCTATACTGAACCATACCTCAACATGTACACTGTGTAACCTGGTACAGAAAGTGGGGCAGATATATTTTACTTTTAATATTTAGTCTTCAGTTTTTGATTTGTAACTGATTTATAGATTGTTTCTTTTTCTGTGTTGAGATGTTGTATTTGGGATCCTCAATTTACCACATTTTCTTAGACTTTTCATTATTGTTGTTGTTTTTTCTTCTCTTCAGAGTCCACCAGGCTGAAGGGAGTGGATGAAAGTAACACACTGGTTCTCCCAGGCACCAGAGCTAAGAAGAAGAAGGTGGAGCAACCAGTCCTGAAGAAGAAACCTCTGACCAAAAAACAGAAGAAAACTCTGCAGAAAGTTTTGGAGCAGAAAGAGAAAAAGTCCCATGTAAGCCACCAACCTTTCTATAACATTATATAAAACTGATACCTCTGCACACGTTTAATTCTCTATGAGCAAGGGTTTTTTTTAGGATTTCTTCCACCAACAATAACACTTCCCCCTCACTTTGAGCCACATATCTCCTTCAGCATTGAGGACACTATGTGCTGCTTTATTTGTCATCTGGCAGAACATGTTCTGAGTAACATTAGAGCTCTTCAAAATCTTGCATCCTATAGCTGTAATTATTCACACTGAATTAAATGAGCTATTTTGATGGGAATCTGTTTAATGATGGGAAAACTGCAATACAGTACTTTTCTTTTTAATGCTGTGTGTGTATATATCTCTGTGTATGTATGTATGTGTGTGTGTGTGTGTATATATATATATATATATATATATATATATATATATATATATATATATATATATATATATATATATATATATATATATATATATTCTTTACATCTTTATGCAGCGAGCAGAGATCTTGGATAAATTGGCAGAAGTTCAGCTGCCAGAATCTGAACTGAAGTTGCTGTATACAACCTCCAAACTGGGCATCGGAGACAAACTTTATCAAACTAAAGAGTAAGCACATGTTCTCAAACTATTACTATATTTGTATTATTATCACTCTGGACACGTATCAGATGTAATTTATTAACGTAATTTATTGTGTGTGTGTGTGCGGGAGAAGAGTTAATGGTGAAAGTCTGGATGATAGTTCAGCAAAAGTCAAAATCAACAGTCTTAGTGGCGCTAACAGAAAGAGGAAGAGAAAAATGGATGAGGATGAAAGCAAAGAACCAGACTCTTCTAATGAGAAGACAGGTGGCATGTCAGATTCTTCTTCTGAGGAAGAGGGGGATGATGTGGAGGATGAGGTAGCAGAGGTTCCAGAAAAAGCAGCACCTGCTGTAAAGGAGGAACAGGAGTCAGAAACAAAAGTGGTGGATATAAAGGAGGTGGAGAAGAAGGAGGAAGAAAAAACAGTTGTGCAAAAGAAAAAAGACTCTCAGCCAGCTGTGTTCATTCCTGTAGACAGACTGCCAGAGATCCAGGTATGAAAAACTTTCTTTTTTCAATGTTGCTTTACAGTAGGGCTCAAAAAAAAAAACAATGCTATTTTTAAGATGCTAAAAAATCTGATGACTGTTAACATCTGACAATGTAATATTTTATAGTCATTAATTTACTAGTTTAGTTAAATGGTTTTAGTTATGTAATCTGAAAAAAAACACCACCAGACAGCACCAAAAGAACACCATCCCCATGGAGGTTGTAGTATCATGCTTTGGAGCTGATTTTCTCCAGCTGGAACTGGGGCTTTAATCTGGTCAATGGGGAATACTTAATACCAGTACCAATCTTTGCACAAAACCTAAGGCTTTTACTTAAACATCTAAAGTGAAGCCTGACATTTTAGCAAGACCACAACCTAAAGCACCCTTCCAAATCAACAAAAGTATGGCCTCAAACCAGATCAAGGTTTTGGAATGGCCCAGAATCCAGTTAAAAATCTGTTGTGGGACCTGAAGAGAGCTGAGCACAGGAGATGCCCAGCCAGTGTGGCACTGTTAAAATGCTTTTGCAGTGAAGAATGACAAAATATTGCCAGAACAAGATGTGCCAAACTGAGTATTGCTGAGTACTGTGTGCAGTTATGCAAACAGGTTATTGTACATTTTTTAGCTTTAATTTTTCTCCCAAAATGATTTTCATCACAAAAACCTGGCATTTTGACTTGTGTGTAGACATCCACTGCTCTTCTAAAACCAATGAATTAAATATCTGACTCTAGTTTATGAGGAATATGATTTGTTTCTCATTATCTTAATGATCTGACTCCATCTTGCTGAGGTTGTGTAACTGGTTCCAAACAACAGCATTTTTAGTTTGAGTTGTTATTCAAAGCATTAATCATCCAAAGTCCTATAAGGACTACACATTTGTTAAAATTTATTATATGCTGTATATATGAATGCCAGAATAAGTGCCAAACCTGCCTTGCCAGCACAGGATGCAGATGTATTTGCATTGTTGAGGAATCAGATGGTGAAATCTCCTCTTATCATATTTCCCTACTCTACTTAAACTCCTTTGAAGGTACCTGAACTATGTGTATACTTTAGCCAGGGTATCAGATGGGGCACATCCTTGCAGGTTTAGACATAATGAGTTTCTACCTGAGGGTGCTGTTCTGGACTGTAAACACAAGACCCTGAGCTGATGGTGTGATAAGAACTCAGTTGACTTGATTGGGATCTTTGAGCTGTCTGGTTGGCTTTAGTACCTGTGAGGATATCTTGTAGAGCAGAATATAAAAGCATTCTTGACTCAGATTAGATTGATATGAAACATGCACTGTAGAATAATTAGCGTAAACATAATTTAAATTACCAGATTTAATACATTGCATCTCTATCCTACATTTCTGCAGCCTGGGGTGTGAAATGACCCCGCCAGTGTACACTCATAATTTAAAATGTTTCGGATCCATGTCACGCCTTTTTTTGGTTTTATTCACTGTATAATTTTACACATACTGTGTGGAACAGGCTGTCATGCTACTTGGCTTTGGTTCCTGGATTAAGATGCTTATTCTTTATGTTTTAAGAAAACTTTTGTGACAGTAAGACAAAAGCTCAGTGATCTAACCTAGAATAAGAAGGTGCAGTTAGAGAGCTAGCATGTCGCTGCATTTTTGATTGGGGAATTTGTACAAGTTGAGAGCCTTGCATTTTTTCTGTATTTGCTATTTCAAAGCAGTTGGAGCACAAACAGTAAAACCCCAAAGCCTGTGCATGTGTGTGCATGTCCTTGTCAATAACAGCAGTAATACTTTTCCTGCTGTTTGGCCTACATAATGTAATGTTGGGAGGGAAGGAAGGAAGGAAGGAAGGACAGAAAGACAGAAAGAAAAAGAGATTTTCTTGCTGTTTTAGACTGATGGTGTTCTTAGTCTGTGACTTAGTGAAGCTGTATCCATGTATTCATTGATAAAGACTGAAAGCACTGTTGTAAGTCGCTCTGGATACGAGCGTTTGTCAGATATCGTAAATGTAAATATTGTTGCACCTCAGAGAAAAGCGATCGATTCTTAATTCTGTTTCTGAATGCTGCTTTGCGCTCTCTCTCTCTCTCTCTCTCTCTCTGTCCGTCTTATAGGAGGCACGGCTGAAGCTGCCAGTGTTGGCAGAGGAGCAGGTGATCATGGAGGCAGTGAAGGAGAATGATTGTGTAGTGTTGTGTGGAGAGACTGGCAGTGGCAAAACCACACAGGTTCCCCAATTCCTCTATGAGGCTGGATATGCAAGGTATACATACAAGCAGAAATACACATATAAACATGTACATAGATGTAATGGCTGCATGAATATTATCACATTATCTATCAGAGTTATATATTCAGCTCTCTCTCTTGCCTTCACAGTGCTGGTGGTATGATCGGTGTGACTGAGCCCAGAAGAGTGGCAGCAGTCAGCATGTCTCACCGTGTCGCCAATGAGATGAATCTCTCCACAGGGTGTGTGAATGCATGTATTTGTAGTATTCAGAGTTGAATATCTAAACTTAATCAGCCTACCTCAGGTGCTCCACCCGCAGATCCCATGATGTATTTTTTTACACTTAACTAGCATAAATGAATCCGATTCTTGTAAATTACAATCTGACAGACTATATGAAACTTAGTGTTTATGCACATCTGTGCACTGTTTTACAAATTGAACATTTTTACAACTGTGAGTTTTTGAAGACAGACCTTGACATTTCATTTGAAGAAAAATCTCGACATCCTAGTCACAGTCTATAGGATATCAATATCTCTAGAGATCTCTACAAAATTGCAGTAGAAAAATGAAACTTAGAATATGTGTTCAAATTTTAGATAGATAGACAGATAGATAATGTGTGTGTGTGTGTGTGTGTGTGTGTGTCTTATCAGGGTGGTGTCCTATCAGATCAGATATGAAGGCAATGTGACAAAAGACACAAAGATCAAGTTTATGACGGATGGTGTCTTGCTGAAAGAAATTCAAAAGGTGTATATGCACACATACACATACATACACAAACATATTGTTCATGGCCTAATTATGTTTTCCTATGTACAGGATTTCCTGTTGCAGAAATACAGTGTGATCATAATTGATGAGGCTCACGAGCGCAGTGTTTACACTGACATCCTCATTGGCCTTCTCTCACGTATTGTGGCACTCCGCAATAAGGTATCATACACACACACACACACATTATTGAGGAAAACTTAAATATACAATATTTAATTGAATTTTTATGAACTAACAAACGAGCATTGTTTGCAGTAATGTTTCTTCAGACTTGTGATTGTGGTAATGGTGTGGCTGCAGACTTCCAGTTGATTAGAGCCCAAGATGGACTTATTAAACAAATGGAAATGTCATTCCTGTTTGGTTGGAATGAAGGCCTGCAGTCGTTACTGGCCCTTTGTGGATAAGACTGAAGACCCCTAGTTTACAGTAACGTGTTTTTAAACTTACAGAAAAGTTTACCCATGAAACTGCTGATCATGTCTGCTACGCTGCGAGTGGAGGACTTTACTGAAAACAAGAGGCTGTTTCGCACTCCTCCACCAGTCATAAAGGTTTCAGACATTTCTACTATTTTATCTGCTCTCTTGTTCTTAGCATTTTAGTTTCAGAGCATATCTGAAGGATGCACTGAACAGGTACTTTAATTTTATTTGTGATTCAGTAGAGCTGAGCTTTTTAAGCAAAGTGTGTGTCTCTGTGCACGTGCACAAACACAGGTAGAGGCTCGTCAGTTCCCAGTCACAGTTCACTTTAACAAGCATACACCAATGGAGGATTACACAGCAGAGGCCTTTCGCAAGACATGCAAGATTCACCGCATGCTGCCACCAGGTCAGAGACACGCACACACTCACATACTTGGTGGACGACAAAGGAAATATGGGTTTTTGTCAGAAATCAGTGCGCTTAAGGCCCATACCCCAGTGCATGTAGACATCACAATGCATCACACCACACGAGGACAGTTATTGACTGGCTCTGTGTTTCACTGTAGGTGGTATCCTAGTGTTTCTGACAGGCCAGGCAGAGGTGCATTCTGTGTGCAGGAGACTGAGGAAAGCATTTCCTTATAGACCCAACAACATGGAGCATACTGGTAGGCATGTGAACACACACACACACACAAAATCTAACAAAAACCTTTAAAAATCCTGTGTTTTTTTGTTGGTACAGAAACAGAGGACACATCAGAAGAGCTGAGAAAATTTAAGAAGCAGAAACAGAAGAAATCAGTAGTATGAATTGTTTTCGTATGTATCACGTCTAATGATTACGACCTCTGCCATGTGACTCATCAGTCTCATCTTCTCTTCCAGTCTCTTCCTCGCATTGACCTGGACAACTACTCTGCCCTACCTGTGGATGAAGGGGATGAAGATCGCCAGGCTGGCATTGATGACAGTGATGATGAATGCTCAGATCTGGATCTAGGCGACCAACCCCAAGACACTGGTCAGATTTTACTCAGTGTTTCTGAATGTGTTTATGAATCTTCCTCTTGCAGACTCTGAATAACTCTATTTTCACTCTTAGAGGAGAAGGCTGATCCCTCCATTCCTCTGTATGTGTTGCCACTTTACTCCCTGCTGGCACCTGAGCAGCAAGCTAAAGTAATATATTTTCCTCTTATGTTTGTTACTTTATTAATAGTGATAGTATGTCTACTTTTTTTTATAGAATGTTGTATATTATGTGAAAAAATATTGAATATAATAAAACCAAGCAAAAAGCTAAATAATTGTTGGTTGAGCGGTGTGTATGGCTGAAAATATACTTGTAAAATGGTAAAGGAAGAAAAAAAAAAGAAATCAGTTAACATAGAAATCTGAAAAATCTCTTGGGACACAGAGCTGGCTGATTAGTAATTTGGTTGATTCAGTGCTGAATCACCTTCCAGTACAGATAAACTGCACTGATGTGAACAACACCTCAGCAGTGTCACACCCAAGTGCACTTGCTGTGTTCTCACCTGCCCAAGTGTAACTTAGTATGTTGTAAAATCCAGAAGGGTTTGATTCGAATAGATTAAATGCTGCATATGTAAAATTACTCTTATTTTATTTTATTTTATTAGTACCTCTAATTTTTACATTTTTTATTGAAACCCCAGGTTGGGGTAAATGCTATTATTGGTATTATTATTAATATTGTTGTTGCTGTTGTTGTGTGCAGGTGTTTCGTCCATGTCCTCCTGGTGCCCGCTTATGTGTGGTGGCCACCAATGTGGCAGAGACATCTCTCACTATTCCAGGAATTAAATATGTGGTTGACTGTGGTCGGGTAAAGAAGAGATTTTATGACCGAGTGACTGGTGTCTCTTCCTTCAAGGTCACCTGGACATCACAGGCCTCAGCCAATCAGAGAGCTGGCAGGGCAGGAAGAACAGAGGCAGGACATTGCTATAGGTTGGTTGTCCTTGACTATTCTAACATTTGGTTTGAGAAATGATAATTTATGTTTGCTTGTGTGTGATTGAATGTTTTATGTGATATGTGTAGACTCTACTCATCTGCAGTGTTCAGTGACTTCAGTCAGTTCTCTGAGGCTGAAATCACTCGTCGCCCTGTTGATGATCTTGTTTTGCAAATGAAAGATCTCAACATTGAGAAGGTTAGAGGGGGAGGAAGAGATTACATGGCCCTTATGCTTTGTGTAACTCTCCGACAAGTATATTAACTACACAAGTTCTTTCTGATTACTTAAATTGTGAGTGTGTCCGATATGTTTGCAGGTGGTGAATTTTCCATTCCCTACTCCACCATCCTCAGAGGCACTGATGTCTGCTGAGCAGCTACTTATCTCTTTGGGTGCTCTAGAGGAACCACCTCGCCAGGGGAGGTTGGATTGTTTTTTTTTTAACTTTACTTCCTTGTGTGGTTTATACTCACACCAACCACAGTTGACAGATTAAAAAAAAACAACATAAAAATAAAAAAATTCTGCACATTCATGAAAGGAAGTACCCCTCTGTGCCAGGAGGGGGCAGTAGTTTTGATAATACATAAGAATTGGAAAAGCAGTCTTGCAGGCTCTGTAGTTTAACATAAATATATAGTAAATAATGAGTAAATGAATTAAATGGAAATAATAATGTTAAATACTGTGCTGCTTATTGTGCATCAGTATCTGTAGTGGCATATTATTTTGACACATATACTGTAGCCTAGCTATCATTTCCTTGCCAGTGTGAATGTGTTTAATCTGTTGACTGTATATGTCTAAGTGAGTAGATATTATAACAGGGATTTAAAAGTGAAGCCAAAAGATCACTTAATGACTGGCTGAGGTACGATTTTTAACGCTGTCCATTTCCATGTTAGTCAGTGGAAGACTTACCATACATACATTGCAGGTTACATCTTCACAAATGATTTTTTGTAACGGAGTTCTGTTGTTTTTAAAATTTCAGTTGACCTTGATATTTCCCCAAATATTTTTGTGTGTGCTAAATGCATTTTATAGGAGTTATCTAATTATAATTAATTTGGGGATGGTTGATGAAGTGATTGACATTATGAAAGCTCATGTATTTTACATAGATCTTATTTTACTACTCTCAGAAATGTTAGTATATTTTCAGTTGGTAGCTTAGTATTTATACTTGCGTTACATTGCAAACAGCTAGCAAATTAAACATTTTGCATTTAAACTCATAATGCCGTGCTTGTCACTTGGAGTTAACTAATTCCTCACCAATTTAGACAGCTGAGAGGTGAAAACACTCTCCAGCCATTTCTACTGCGCAGACTAAGGTTCCAATTTTTTACACACAATCGCAATTTTCACTTAAACCAAAAATGCTTTAAAATTATAACTATAGCTAGCTATACCAGCAGTTGGAGAAGAGCTGACATGTGTCAACATTATAATATAACAACGGTCCTCTTGGAGTGCCAGGGCCTTTTTACTCATTATTTGGTTCACTTTTTCATTTGTTGGCTTAACTAGTAATCTGTATCTCTCTAACAGAATGGTAGACATGGAGAGGGCTCGTTTATCGTGTCCTATAACCCCACTGGGACGTGCCATGGCAGCATTTCCTGTTGCACCACGCTATGCTAAGATGCTTGCACTGGGTCGCCAGGAGGGCTGCATGCCCTACATCATAACGATAGTGGCCGCCATGACTGTTAGAGAAATCTTTGAGGAACTGGACAGGTAAAGCTAAAAAGAGTTTGATATTCTGCATGTGAAATAGTTACACAAGTTGCATGTTTTAAAATTGTTTCATCCTTTTACTGTCTGTCTCTCTCAGACCAGTGAGTAGTGAAGAGGAGAGCAGCAAGTTGGCTGGAAGAAAAGCACGCTTCAGTCAAATGAGGAGGTTGTGGGCAGGCCAGGGCCAGTCTTTACTGTTGGGGGATCTCATGGTGATGCTGGGTAAGCAGCAAATAATTATATACTTGCTTATGCACCAAATATGTCAGTGGTCTATTTTATTAAGTGAAATGTAATGACAAAGTAAGTGGGGGTGTGTTTGCACATTTGCAGGTGTTTGAACGTTTGTGTGTGTGTGTAGGTGCTGTCGGGGCTTGTGAGTTTGCTGGCTGCACACCAAAGTTCTGTGAAGAAAACGGTCTTCGCTATAAAGCTATGTTAGAGATACGGAGGCTGCGTGGACAACTCACTAATGCAGGTACAGTGCTCTCCAGAATTATTGGCAACCATCTTGAAAATGAGCAGAAATTAATATTTAATAAGAGTAACACAGAATAAGTGACATTCCGAGCAGCATTCAGGGACATTGCATAGATTTTTTTTTAATGCATTTCTTTTCTCTCCAATACACCATATTTAAAATTATTATAATTTTGTGATTCCTGATCTTCCCTTTGCTTTTCTATAGCCATTTTTGGTTGATTTGGTTATATGTGTCACTCATCCTCTTGTTGTAACCTTTATCTATGGTCTAAGTCTAAACCTCCTGACAAAGGCAACCAAATATTGTCCTGAAATGTCTTGGTACTTTCTGGCAGGATTCATGATGACCTCAGTGTCTGGCAATAAGACTTCCTGAACACCCAGCCACAAAACAGCCACAAATTATTTATGAACCGCCTCAGTGTTTTACAGTGGGGTATCAGAAGCTTTTCCTTGTTTGCAATCCCCCTTTGTCACCACAGATAGTGTTGATGTGCATGACCAAAGTTTTTAATTGATAATTTCATTTGACCACAAAATATGTCAACAGTGGTTTTAACATCGGTTGGATTTTACATGTGTATAGTTTCATATTCATAGCACAGGAAAACAGGACATAGTTAAAGGTAAGAACAGAGCTCTCTGGGTTTTAATAAATACTGAAAATAATATAGCGTTCTAAAGGATAACAATTTGAAGCATTTATTTTCCATGGTCCACACTGGTATAAATTAGAAGTGGGCAGTAAGACTATTTTAGACCATAAACTACTGAAATAACTGGTTTTACAGAGAGTGTGTGTATCACACATTTTACTCTAAAAATACTGTCATGGTATCCCAAGCTGTTTTATGAACCAGAATTTCCACACTAATCCAGCTTGTGCGTTCCCTGATAAATACACAAACAAAGCAGGAATAACCAAGTGTAAGCAGGGCCTTAGCTCCTTCTCATTGTGCCTGATAACACGGAGTTGGTGCCTTTAAAGAAATAAATCAACATGGGTTATGTGGAACTGCTGGATCTTACACAATGGACACAGTGCAGGTATTGGTAGTTTGGTAAATACACTATATTGCCAAAAGTATTCGCTCACCCATCCAAATAATCAGAATCAGGTGTTCCAATCACTTCCATGGCCACAGGTGTATAAAATCAAGCACCTAGGCATGCAGACTGTTTTTACAAACATTTGTGAAAGAATGGGTCGCTCTCAGGAGCTCAGTGAATTCCAGCGTGGAACTGTGATAGGATGCCACCTGTGCAACAAATCCAGTTGTGAAATTTCCTCGCTCCTAAATATTCCACAGTCAACTGTCAGCTGTATTATAAGAACGTGGAAGTGTTTGGGAACGACAGCAACTCAGCCACGAAGTGGTAGGCCACGTAAACTGACGGAGCGGGGTCAGCGGATGCTGAGGCGCATAGTGCGAAGAGGTCGCCAACTTTCTGCAGAGTCAATCGCTACAGACCTCCAAACTTCATGTGGCCTTCAGATTAGCTCAAGAACAGTGCGCAGAGAGCTTCATGGAATGGGTTTCCATGGCCGAGCAGCTGCATCCAAGCCATACATCACCAAGTGCAATGCAAAGCGTCGGATGCAGTGGTGTAAAGCACGCCGCCACTGTACTCTAGAGCAGTGGAGATGCGTTCTCTGGAGTGACGAATCGCGCTTCTCCATCTGGCAATCTGATGGACGAGTCTGGGTTTGGCGGTTGTCAGGAGAACGGTACTTGTCTGACTGCATTGTGCCAAGTGTAAAGTTTGGTGGAGGGGGGATTATGGTGTGGGGTTGTTTTTCAGGAGCTGGGCTTGGCCCCTTAGTTCCAGTGAAAGGAACTCTGAATGCTTCAGCATACCAAGACATTTTGGACAATTCCATGCTCCCAACTTTGTGGGAACAGTTTGGAGCTGGCCCCTTCCTCTTCCAACATGACTGTGCACCAGTGCACAAAGCAAGGTCCATAAAGACATGGATGACAGTCCTGGTGTGGATGAACTTGACTGGCCTGCACCTGACCTCAACCCGATAGAACACCTTTGGGATGAATTAGAGTGGAGACTGAGAGCCAGGCCTTCTCGTCCAACATCAGTGTGTGACCTCACAAATG